>NC_039359.1:47744328-47789405 GCF_003573695.1 Papaver somniferum
TTTTTTTTTTTTTGAAAGGAAACACTTTTGATACATATACAAAGGAAACAAAAGATTACATGACACTTTGCAAGAGGTAGCCCTTTTTGATGCACCCAGTTAAATTCGATGGTTGTTTTTCTTAATGTAACCTCCACCTTCTATCCCAACCAACCAAAGAACAAGCTAGTCAAGTTTCGTTCAGTATTCTAAAGTGATTGGCAACTAAAACTTCCGATAGAACACCTCAAGGATGAGGCTATACATGTATTGGTAGATCGTGCGCGTGCAAGTTTCTTATCACTATGTGAATTGTGCTAGAATCAGGGTGCCTAAATATCTAGACTAAGACTCCCAATAATTACATATTTGCACAAGAGTCAACATTTCAAGGTAAATGAGCTCCATTTTTATGTTTTTTTCAATTTTTTATTTTTTATTTTGATTTTTTGTTTTTTTCATTTTTTTCAAAAAGAAGGAGTTCTTGTTTTCAATTATGGCATATTATCAAAGTATCTACTTTTCACCCCCAAACCTAAACTAAACATTGTCCTCAATGTTTCAAAATAATACAACATATGAAGAGGATCATGTTGAGTAGAGAAAAAGGAAAGAGAATACCCGATTTCGGCGAAAGCAATATTAGAACTCCGTTATTCAAGGCAAGAATCCAACATATGTCAGCCGAGATCATATTGGATTAGCAAAATATATACAAAAGGAACAAAAGGGTTTTAAGAAATTTTATCTACTGGATTATATATAAAAAATTCACCATACACTAACAATCTAAAGAGTTGAGGATCAACCCAAAAGACAAAGTGTAGAGGTTTCAACAGCTTCACACAAATATAACAAGAAAGAAACGCAATTGAAACTGTGAAACAAAATGAGCTACCCCCAAACCTGGATTTTTCAACGGATAAAATTTTGGAAACAAAATCTCGCAGTTTTGGAGGTTCATCATGCACAAGGTCTAGCTCGAAATGAACTTTGCTAGGGACGGGCAAACATGCTAATTCCAACTGTGGCTCCTCAAAGATATTATACTTAGATGCAAAATAGTCCAAAAGGACTTGGGAAGCACACAGTTCCAAACCTAGATTAGGGACTCTCAGAAAAGTCGGTTTGACAATATGGGTACAAACCAAATCTAGGTTGGGTGGAAGGCCATCATATTGTGACTTATGTAGGACGATAGCCACATCATTACTAATCACATCAACATCTCCTAAGTCTTCTACACGTGTCACAACATGCTCACAATCATCAAACAAATTGGCAACATCACAATCAGAGTCATCAACATCATCAACAAACTTATTCTCATGCATCGGCAAATCAGGAGAAATATCACAATGTGACCTAGGTAGAGAATCAGACACATTAATTATATTTTCATGCATAATAACATTAGTGTCTACAGAAGATTCAACTATTCCTATGTCATGCTCATCTTCACAGAATAATTGTACGAATCCCATGTCAATATCAAAATCATATGAATTACAATGAGTATTAGAAAAAACAACATTCATGAAGGTCGAGGGCGAGAAGCCATATGTTATTGAACCAACAGGTTCCACAATATTTTCATGTTCTTCTAACATATCATCATAATCATCATCATGGTAGCATGCATATTGGTCCTCATTAACAGTGGTGGTGTCATTAGTCGATTCATGTTCCTCTAAATTAGGTTCATATTCAACATCATTTACATGAATGGGACTAGACACTTCATTAGGGACAACATACATTTCCTCATGAATTTCCTCCTTTTGTAGGTGAAGCAAAATCTGATCTAAATATGCATGAATTCGTGATGTAGATCTATCAAAGTTTTGCTTACTAAGTCTTAAAGCTTCTGTGGTGGAGTCTAAATTCATGGGAGTACAAAATTCTTCATGTTCAAATTGTGGTGAATGGTACATGTGTGCATGGTCATTAGGGTTTACAAAATATTGATCGCAACCCTCAAAGGATTGATTATGGTCCCACTGACTACCATTCTCACAATTTATGGGCATTTCATACCTTGGATTTTCTCTAGATTGCCTAAAATTATGCAAAATATGACAATTCTCAACAGGGTGGTCTAAACTACCACATGCGGGACATGCATAGATTTCAGGTTGCCTAAGAAAATTAGATGTGACAGATTCCTCATGTGATTGCATTTCTAAAGCTGTGATTCGAGCTTCTAATTGATCGATCAGTGATGATTGTGTGAGTGAGGCACTAGCAAAATGTTCATTTTCACGTTGTGGCGAATGATGCATGTGTGAATAGTCATTAGGGTTCATGTATTGAGGCTCGGGACTTTGAAAATGTCCATAATAATTCCTATAACTATTGACATCATGGTCTGTGGGAGGTTCATAACGTGAAGTTTGTCCACACGCAAGTTCTCTAAGGGATTTGTTGTATTCCCCAACTGTAGAAAAAGATCTATACATGATTGGGCTCAAAGGCTAAGTAAAGAGTTTACAAAGCTCAAAATTTGGTTTTTAAGGGATTGGACTTTTTGGAAAAATTTGGTTTTGTTGGGAAAAATTTGGTTTTGGCGGGAGACATTTGGTTTTAATGGGAAAAAGAAAAATTTTGGTTTTTAATGTGGGAGCAGAATAAAATTTGGTTTTTAAAATCTGGGAGCAAGTAAATTTTTTTTTTTTTTTTTTTTTAAATAATAAAAAGAAGAAAATAAAAATTTGGTTTTTGAAATGGGAGCAAGCCCACTGTGCAAGCCTCTAATGAAATGAAGGCTGCGGCCTACGAAAATCCAAGTTTTAATTTTTGAAAGTTTAATTTGGCCCAGTTGGTTAAGGCCCGACGTTTGTTTTAAAACTTTGGTTTCGAGGTCCACTTACAAGTCCACAACCAGTTATAAGCTCAGCTGGGTTTAAACCCAGAGTCCAAAATACAAGTCCAATGGAAGAATTTAAACAAGCCCACACAAAATAAATACAAGCCCACAAATTAAACAAACAAGCCCAAAAATAATTAATTACAAACCCAAAATAGAGAAATAAAAAGCCCAAAAAAATTGGGTTAATTATTACAAGCCCACAATTAAAGAAATTTGGAAGCCCACAGGTTGGGTTCTCTTAATGGAATGGGTTTAGGCTTACCTTTTTAGCACAGCCCAGCTGCTCTGATATTGTTGCAAAAACCCAGTTGGGTTTTGGTTCTTTTCCTTGGTGGCGTCCCAGCAGAGGAAAAACAGGTTCAGAACAGCAGGTCCAACAGCAAATGAAGTGAAGCAGATGCAGATGCAAATGCTATGCAGTGAAATGCAAAAATAGCTAATAAAACAACAAGAAAAACACAGCACCAATCCCCGGCAACGGCGCCAAAAAACTTGATAGCTAAGGAATTAAACCTAAAACTATGGTTATATTTACACCTGCAAGTGCACAGGATCTAAAGTAGAAAGTGAATAAGCAGGGGTTTGTCCACAGGGACTTGGAGGGAGCTATTGTTGTTTTCCTAGAGATTTTTGTGTTGTGTTAAAACACAACTGAGCTGTTTTGGTGTAACTGAATTAGTGACAGAAAGTAAAGTAAATGTGACAGTGAAGTAGAATAAAAACAATGAAGCAAAGGTAACAGTGGCAGTTAACAGGAAACAAAACCAAATAAACCAAGGCTGTTAGCCAAGGGCAGGGAGGAGTTTTCAGCTGTGGCTAAGCTAAGGCTTAGAATCCACCTTGTGTCCTAGCTAAACAATGCAATTCTAGGTTGAAATTAGGATCTTAAGCATACAAAAGGAATGAAAAGAGAATTAGCTTGCTATGAGCACTAATTTCTCCCATTGCTCAATCAAAACAATGCATCCTAAGCATACAAATGGAATGGAAAGAGAATTAGCTTGCTATGAGCACTAATTTCTCCCATTGCTCAATCAAAACAATGCATCCTAAGGCTCTAACCTAGCATTCCACTATCTAACAGTCCACTAAAGCTTCATCTGAGCCTCAGCAGTGAACTCAGAACCTGAGAAAACAAATGGAACAACACATGATTAACAGGAACAACACAACATTTAAACTAACAAACATGAACATCAACAGGAAATTAAAACAGGGAAAGAAACTAACACACATGAACATCAACAGGATATTAAGAGTAGAACATATACAGAACATCAAAGTTCTGGACACTGGCTATTCCAGCATAACTTTTACATCACACCACAGTCCCTATTTATACCCACAGACCCAATTTCCGAAATTTACAAACTTAGGGTTCCTCCCCAAAAATCCCCAAAATCAAACAGTACATAATTAGGGTTTCTCACCTAATTCACTTAATTCAACCATACCCCTATCATCTCTGTTCTTCTCCATGATTTTTCAATTGAAAATTGGGGACAATTTCCCAAATACCTAATTTGGCAGAGAAATTAGGGTTTCGGATTTTACCTTCTTTGATGCGATTTCTCTTCAATCCACACTGACCCATCCTTCCTCTTGTTCTCCTACTTCATTCCCATGCGCTAACTGCTACTCTAGACTCACCTATTTGACTGATTTCTCACCTAGGGTTTCAGAGAAAAGAATAGTGAGAAATCAGTGAAATAGAGGGCTAGAGAGAGGGGTATTAGGTGGGATAGGTAATATAGGTGGTTGTGATGATGGTGGAGGTGGTGTTTAGGTGGCTATGGAGTAGGTGGTGGCGATGGCAGTGGAGAAGGTGGTTCTGCAGAGGTGAGGGAGAAGATGAGATCGATGGTTTTGGGAAGAAGGGGATGTTTGGTTAGGTCATAGGGTTCGGTCGCTATGGTGTGTAGCGGGATCATCGAGTTCGATGTTTGTGACTCTGAGCTGCGGGATGCGAAGATGGTTGGTAGATCTAACGGTGAGATGAGAGATGAATCGATGCAACCGTTGGATTTTGAAACACAACGAAGTCAACGGTGTTAGATGATGTTAGGTACTGTAGTGTTAAGCGGAAGTATCGAGATTTGATGCGCAGGCAAAGAAGCGACCGTAAGATCTAAATGTGATCTAATCTGAAGGCTTGGAATTTAAGCGCTGTGGTGTTTGGCAGAGACTTCAGATTTTGATGATCTATGAATGAGCGACCGTAGGATGATGAGTTGGATCCAATCTAACGGTTGAGAATGGAGGCGGGTATGGATATAGAAAATGGGTTTGGGTAAGGGTTTTGGGCCTTGGGTATGCCAAGCCCATATCTTCTTTAAGAACAATTCTTCCTTCTTGAGCCCATTCCTAGCTTTTTGGTCTTGTGCGCACCGTTCTTTGCGGCTTCCTTGCGTAATTTCTTCCGGCTTTTCACTACTCTTCAGCTCTTTTCCTCTCCGCAAGTCATCCAGACTTTATTTATTACCTAAAAATGCAAAATTAAGTAAGAAAAATATTTATTCTTGAAAACAATGAAAATACAGAATATGGGATAAAATGTAGAATTACTGCACAAAAGATGAGTTAAATGCCAACAAAAAGGGATAAATATATACAATATTTGGCACTCATCAAATACCCCCAAACCTGAATTTTTCTTGTCCTCAAGTAAAACAAAACTAAGGAAATCCTAACTATACCACTGTCGCTGGTCTCTCGAATGCATTTAGCGTATGCACTAAGCCTTTTAAACCACTAAGTGTCCCTAGTGGACGAGTTGAAGTCTCGTGAAGGTTTGCTTAGAACGTACCTACAAAGTTCTAGGTCAAAATATAAGCTCAGATTCCATCAAATGTGACATGTGCAAAACAGTTAAGCTCACAGTAAAATGGAGATGTCAATCTAGCTATCGAAGGCACAATCCTAGCACTGATAACAAAAAAAGACATGTGATAAGAGTGTAAAGTGTATCTACACATGTGTAAAGAAAGATCTGAAGTTATGACTACTAATCACCAAGAGATAGTTTCTCAGGCTAAGAACCAAGGTCGAAATCTAGCTAGCTGTCCGGACTTTACGAGAATTGTGAATGAGTTGGAGGTATTTCACAATTACTCGCGTTGTACATCAATGGCATACACCCTTCCTTGCTTATTACAATAAAACACAAAAGATGACTCTTTACATGACTCTTATTTACATTGACCACTCTCTTTTATTTTTGGAACAAGAGAGGATGGAATTGAAAAATACTTGATTTTTTTTTTTTTTTTTACATAGAAACACTTTTGATACATATACAAAAGGAAACAAAAGATTACATGACACTTTGCAAGAGGTAGCCCTTTTTGATGCACCCAGTTAAATTCGATGGTTGTTTTTCTTAATGTAACCTCCACCTTCTATCCCAACCAACCAAAGAACAAGCTAGTCAAGTTTCGTTCAGTATTCTAAAGTGATTGGAAATCGTGACTTCCTATCAAACACCTTGAAGATCGAGGCCATACATGTATTGGTAGATCGTGCGCGTGCAAATTTCTTATCACTATGTGAATTGTGCTAGAATCAGGGTGCCTAAATATCTAGACTAAGACTCCTAATAATTACATATTTGCACAAGAGTCAACATTTCAAGGTAAATGAGCTCCATTTTTATGATTTTTCATTTTTTAATTTTTTATTTTGATTTTTCAATTTTTCAAAAAGAAGGAGTTCTTGTTTTCAATTATGGCATATTATCGTGGTATCTACTCTATACCCCCAAACCTAAACTAAACATTGTCCTCAATGTTTCAAAATATGAACAAAATTATAATACAACATATGAAGAGGATCATGTTGAGTAGAGAAAAAGGAAAGAGAATACCCGATTTCGGCGAAAGCAATATTAGAACTTCGTTATTCAAGGCAAGAATCCAACATATGTCAGCCGAGATCATATTGGATTAGCAAAATATGTACAAAAGGAACAAAAAGGTTTTTAAGAAATTTTATCTACTGGATTATATACAAAAATTCACCATACACTAACAATCTAAAGAGTTGAGGATCAACCCAAAAGACAAAGTGTAGAGGTTTC
Source organism: Papaver somniferum (assembly GCF_003573695.1). Taxonomy (NCBI): domain Eukaryota; kingdom Viridiplantae; phylum Streptophyta; class Magnoliopsida; order Ranunculales; family Papaveraceae; genus Papaver; species Papaver somniferum. The sequence continues at coordinate 47,751,252 of NC_039359.1, forward strand.
AACAGCTTCACACAATAATAATATGATAGGCATGCAAGTGAAGCTGTGAAACAAAATGAGCTACCCCCAAACCTGGATTTTACAGAAGATATAATTTTGAAAACAAAATCGCGCAGTTTCGGGGGTTCATCATGCACAAGGTCTAACTCAAAGTGAACTGTGCTAGGGACGGGCAAACATGCTAATTCCAACTGTGGTTCCTCAAATGTATTATACTTAGAAGCAAAATAGTCCAAGAGGACTTGGGAAGCACACAGTTCCAAACCTAGATTAGGGACTCTCAGAAAAGTCGGTTTGACAATATCGGTACAAACCAAATCTAGGTTGGGTGGAAGGCCATCAGATTGTGACTTATGTAGGACGATAGGCACATCATTATTAATCACATCAACATCTCCTAAGTCTTCTACACGTGTCACAACATGCTCACAATCATCAAACAAATTATCAAGTCCACAATCAGAATCATCATCATCAGAAGAATTATTCTCATGCATCGGCAAATCAGGAGAAATATCACAATGTGACCTAGGTAGAGAATCAGACACATCAATTATATTTTCATGCATAATAACATTAGTGTCTACAGAAGATTCAACCATTCCTATGTCATGCTCATCTTCACAGAATAATTGTACGAATCCCATGTAAATATCAAAATCATATGAATTACAATGAGTATTAGAAAAAACAACATTCATGAAGGTCGAGGGCGAGAAGCCATATGTTATTGAACCAACAGGTTCCACAATATTTTCATGTTCTTCTAACATATCATCATAATCATCATCATGGTAGCATGCATATTGGTCCTCATTAACAGTGGTGGTGTCATTAGTCGATTCATGTTCCTCTAAATTAGGTTCATATTCAACATCATTTACATGAATGGGACTAGACACTTCATTAGGGACAACATACATTTCCTCATGAATTTCCTCCTTTTGTAGGTGAAGCAAAATCTGATCTAAATATGCATGAATTCGTGATGTAGATCTATCAAAGTTTTGCTTACTGAGTCTTAAAGCTTCTGTGGTGGAGTCTAAATTCATGGGAGTACAAAATTCTTCATGTTCAAATTGTGATGAATGGTACATGTGTGCATGGTCATTAGGGTTTACAAAATATTGATCGCAACCCTCAAAGGATTGATTATGGTCCCAATGACTACCATTCTCACAATTTATGGGCATTTCATACCTTGGATTTTCTCTAGATTGCCTAAAATTATGCAAAATATGACAATTCTCAACAGGATGGTCTAAACTACCACATGCGGGACATGCATAGATTTCAGGTTGCCTAAGAAAATTAGATGTGACAGATTCCTCATGTGATTGCATTTCTAAAGCTGTGATTCGAGCTTCTAATTGATCGATCAGTGATGATTGTGTGAGTGAGGCACTAGCAAAATGTTCATTTTCACGTTGTGGTGAATGATGCATGTGTGAATAGTTATTAGGGTTCATGTATTGAGGCTCGGGACTTTGAAAATGTCCATAATAATTCCTATAACTATTGACATCATGGTCTATGGAAGGTTCATAACGTGGAGTATGTCCATAAGCAAGTTCTCTAATGGATTTGTTGTATTCCCCAACTGTAGACCAAGATCCAGACATGATTTGGCTCAAAAGCTAAGTAACTATGTTATAAAGCCCAAAATTTGGTTTTTAATGGGTTTGGATTTTTGGGAAAATTTTGGTTTTTATGGGTAACATTTGGTTTTGTCGGGTTTGAAAAGAAATTTGGTTTTTAATGGGTTTTAGAAAATTTGGACCTAATGGGAAAAGAAAACACTTTGGTTTATTGGGTTTTGAAAACTTTGGTTTTATGGGATAAAAGGCCAAGCCCACTGTTGGGTTTTGGAAAAATTGTTGTGAAACAGAGCCCAACTTTCGGCCTAGAGTTTGGGTACACGGCCCAACTAACGAGTTCAGCGAACCAAGCCCAGGAACGCACGAGGCCCAGCTGAGTTGGTAGGTTCAGTTAAACTTGTTTAGGTTGTTTGTTGGGTTTTTTTGAAACCCAAAATTTTGATAGGGACAATCCCACAGTTAAGCTCAAATACAAACCCAAAAGTTAACTTAAATTACAAGCCCAACAAAAAAATGGAAAAAATTATTACAAGCCCACAAATTAAAAATGAAAGCCCACAGGTTGGGTTCTCTTAATGGGTTTAGGCTTACTTGCTTAAGCACAGCCCAGCTGCTCAGTTTGGTTGCAAAAGCCCAGTTGGGCTTTGGATCTTCCTTAGCTTTTAACTGGCCCAACAGCTTTGCACCAGCAGCACCAGACAGCAGCAAGCAGGAGGGAGCAGCAACAGGAGCACAGCAACAGGAGCACAGCAACAACAGCAGCAGGTAGAAGCACATCAACAGTTCAGCAGTACCAGAGGCTGGCAGCAGCAACAGGAAGCAGCAGCAGCAGCACAGGCTCAGCACCAGCTACCTGTACACTCAAATGTGTGTGACCAGTACACAAAAAAAGACAGGCAAAGTGAGCAAAATTGAAGAACTGCAATGCAGTTGTGCAGTTGCAGATGGAGCTGAATGGAATGCAAAACTGCAAAATTGCTTGGTTAGCAGTGGCAGTGCAGATGCAGTTCAAGCCAAATGAAAGAGCTGCAGTTGCAGTCAGTTAACTGATGCAGTTGAATATCAAAGTGAGCAGGCAGTTGGACTGATAAGGGGCTGCCAGATGCACAAATGCAAAAACTGAGATGCCAGATGCAGGTGCAGTTCAGAAATGCAGAATGCAAATATGCTTGGACTGTAGTGGAGTTGGCAGTTTCAGTTCAGCTCAGTTGAGAGTGCAGAGATTATGTGAATGCAGGAGGCAGTAAGATTAATTGAAGGATGCAAGTTATGATGCAGAACAGTATGGAAAGAAGATGCAAAATGCAAATGCTACAAAAGCAGAGAAGATGCAGATGTAGTGATGATGCAAATGAACAGCAAGAGAAAAAGCTAAAAGATAAATGCAAGTACAGCTAAGAAAGTGCAAGAATAGCTAAGATACAAGCCAAGAAACTTCAACACACAACGCCAAGTCCCCGGCAACGGCGCCAAAAACTTGGTAGGCTTTTAAGAGTGTATAAAATAAGAGCAAAGACAGCCTACAGTGATACCTGCAAGTGCACAGGGTCTGTTGTAGTAGATGTGTGCAAGTCAGGGTCGAACCACAGAGACTTGGGTGTGTATTGAAGTGAAGAAACAAGTGACAGTAAACCAAAGAAGCAGTGAATGACAGTGGCAAAGGAACAAAGAAAAATCAGTGGCAATGAATAAGAAAAACTTAACCAAAACAGAACATGGGAGAGAAATTGTGGATGGGAATGAAGTGTATGGAGATGGATGAGAATTCTCCTTCACCTAGCTAGTTCACCTTGGTTACATCCCTGTCATGTGGCTAGTTAACTACCTAAAGTCCTTGGATAACCCCTAGCATTGCCTATCTGATTAAAGCATAGGCAATCACAGGTCATTTAGGGTCTAGGTCTCTAACTAATATGGCTTTGTGAATCCCTTAGATTATCACTAACTCCTAGCATTAATGGTCTGTTTAAAGCACCACTAATCACAAGCCAGTGAACCTTTGGAATGTTACTAACCTAAATGTTTTGAGCTCAACAGGGTCTAACCCAAATGGCTAACCAACAAAGTTCAGTTGTCTTCTCTAAGATTTAAACAGGGAAATTACAGGATCATGTGAAGAAACATTGCATACATAGAACTTAACACAAACATAACATGAAAAATACATTCACATGATGAAACTGATATTTAATTGAAGAAACTAACATTTAAAAAAAACCTAAGAACTAAACAGTGAAGCATAAGTTGAAATTGGAAAACAAAGAAATCTAAAACTAAACCTAATTGACACACTGGCTAGTCCAGGCATGGTTACAACACACACCCACACCTTCTATTTATACCCAGAATTCAAAATTAGGGTTTACAATGTTTTCCCCCAAATTCTCAAAATTAGGGTTAGATATTTTACCTAATTTGATGTGACAAATCACTCAAAACGGTCGACCCATTTCTTCTATGCCTCTTCTGGTCCTTCTATGCCTTCAATTGACGCCTCTGCTGCTCTAATTGTTCCCTAGTTAGAGTTATTTTACTCACCCCAAAACCTAGGGTTTCAGTGGTTGTGAGATGGGGAAAATAACTAGGCTAGGGAGATGGGTTTGAGGTAGGGGAGGTGATGGTGGTTGAGACAGCGTCTCTGTGATGGTCGGGGAAGAAGGTGGTTCGTACGGAGTGGCAGGGCATGGTGGTGGTGAAGGGGTTGCAGGTGATGGAAGAGAGGAAGTTTGGGGAAGAGAAGAAGAGGTCGACAGTTTGGGGAGAAGGGGGTGTTTGGATTGAGGTCGATGGGTTTGGAAGTTAGGGTGTTGAGCGGGTGTGGCAAAGGGTGATGATTTGCGAGGAAACGCGTCGGATGTGAGGATGGTAGGTGGATCCAACGGTGATATGGGAAGATATTGGAGCGACCGTAGGATGAGGAAATGCAGCAAAAAGGACGGCTTCAGATGGAGTTAGGTACTATAGTGTTTGACGGGAGCTTCGGAGTTTGATGCACAATGATGAGGCGACCGTTGGATGATGAGATGGATCCAATCTGACGGCTCTCATGGAAATGGGTATGGATAATGGAAATGGATTTGGGTAAGGGTCTTGGGTCTTGGGTATGCCAAGCCCATATCTTCTTTAAGAACAATTCTTCCTCTTCAAGCCCACTTCTAATTGATCCGGCTCTTGCAAACATCATTCTTCGCTTCCTCCTAGCGGGAGTCTTTGCCGTTCCTTTGCTATTTTCGCTCCGTGAGATAACCATGCTTTATTTAGTACCTAAAAATGCAAAATTAATTAAGAAAAGTATTTATTCTTGAAAACAACGAAAACACAGAATATGGGATAAAATGTAGAATTAATGCACAAGAGATGAGTTAAATGCCAAGAAAAATATATAGAAATATGCACTTTTTAGCACTCATCAGTATGCTTAAAAGAGTAACCAATATTTTTCGAATGACTTTCCTATTAAGCTCGTTACCCTATCGGTCTCGTTCTAGTCAAAATTTTAGGCTTAGGTTTGCGTTTGGTGTCATTTTCCTAAAGCGGGCAAGAAGAGAACGGTGATGAAATCCGAACCCTTATCTTGTATGGCCATTCCTTGCCTTTTACTAGGAAATTAAAGCAGCCGTTTTCAAGTCCTCAACATATATGCATACGAAGGAAGACAGTAACTCGCTGACAGGGGATTCGCGAGCGTTTCGACAAACTTACCTCCCGTACCAGACGGGGGATGAACCTTTGTAGTCGACTCGGGCCACGACTCCTATGTCATGTACGAATCCGAGGGGCCGAGGTGATATCGTAATCACCGTCCTTCTCTGCAAACAGTTTATATTTAAACTACCCTTCCGTGGGGTTTAAAAAAAATAATGTCCCAAAATTTAAAGTCCAAAGTCCAAAAATATAAAGTGCAAAAGAAAAAGAAAGTCTAAAAAAATAAAAATGTAAAAAAATAAAAATGTCTCTCTTTTTTTTTCTCTCTTTTTTATAAAAAAAAATCTTCTTCTTTCGCTCCTTTCGCTTTGCCTTTTGCTCCAGTCTTTAAGTATTCACCAAAAGCTTTAGCAAAATTTCTTTCACTCCAAATTCCAAAATCTGAAAGAAAAAGACAAAAACCCAAAAACGTAAAGAAGAAAAAAATAAAAAATAAAACCTAAAAATAAAATAAAAAATCTAAAAACTCTAGCCTAAAGACAAGTCCCCGGCAGCGATGCCAAAAATTTGATGTGTTTTCAAAGTTGTTGTAGTAGTATGATTCGTTCAAGACTTGTGAAAGCGGATTTTTAGATTTTTTTTAATAAATAAAAATAGCGAATTAAATTAAAAAGATGTTGTGAAAATTATGGAGAGAATAGGACTAGGATTCCACCATTAGTTGGTATTGGTGATTTAATAAAACAATAATTATGCAACTCAACATTCAGATTGATTCTAATAGTATTGCCTAGACATGTAGATTTCCAAAAGAATAGATGTTCATCCTAGCATAGAATATCAAAACCCTAAAGCAAGCATATTCTATCAAGAGAAAATACACCTAACTAATCAAAATCATATAAACAATTTTTAGTTCAATGCAGAAATCATAATAGAGTTGTTGTAATTAATTAATAAAAATATATCACTTTTATCGAAACAACGGCTTCCTCCATAGCCCCAAGGATTGGGTTTAGCTCTGCATATTGGAAACACACTCAGAATAATTTTTCATTGCTCAAAAGTGTTTACAAGTGATGAAATGGGAGAAAATAATGATTAAACCGGGTTTGCTATAAACGATCCCCAAACTCTCCATTTTCACACGTCTTCTGAGTTGTACGGTATATCAAAATCTTCTTATTTAATTGAGCCAAATAATGAAGAAAATATCTTCAATTAATTCCGTGAATAATTCCTTCGCTGTTTTCGAAAATATCCAAAAATATACGATTTCCTTCCATTCAAGACACGTACAAAATCTTACTGTCATGGTAAGAAGATAATCATGTCTTAAAGACACAAATATCGCCATAATATCATGACCAGAATCTCACACAGTTGAGATTTCTTTTCCCGCCAAATATCTTTCCCGTGAAGAAGAAGATGGGTGCCCCCTATCCGGTCCTGGGGTGCGAATAGCAGATGCCATGAGAGGTGTCTCTGATCAGCTGCTTGGGTGCAAATATCATTTGGGCGCCCCTTATCCACAAGTGAGAGTCTGAATAACGCGTTCCTTCTGGTGCTTTAGACGACTTTTCGAGCCGATTTTTCCAAGAATATTTATTTCCAAAAATACCTGAAAACACGTAAAATACCATAATAAGTACAAAAATCAAGTACCAACAATACATGAAATTATGGACAACGTAGACACAAAAATGTGTCTATCACTTTTTTACCTCCTTTTGGTTTTGATGGTGATTTTGCGTGATTTGTTTGTGGAAACTTAAAGGGATTGATCCATACCCAAAGGTGATTTTATTGAATTTTCAATTTTAAATTTCATCCACAAAATCATCAAACGTAAGTAATTCTAATATTAGAGTGATTCTATTACACTCTTGATTCATAACCTAACACACTTTTTAGTGATTTCAGAAAAAAAAAAGTTTCAATTTATAGAAATTTTTGCCAAAATTTGATAAAATTTCCGTTGGGATCCGATGATGGAGAAAATAAAGTCGTTGAAAATGATGGATGGTTACGATCAGGTGTGAGAAGAATGTAACAAAAAAAATGGCAACAAATATTAATTACCAAATGAATACTTAGTTTCCGTGCAACAAATATTTTTTTGGACTAGAAAACGGAGACTGAGTTTTCATAAAGTGAAAAATCAAACTGATACCCAGTCTCCGTGTGAAATCCCTTGGCTACGAACCACATTAGATATGATCAACTTTAAAGTGTAGCTTAGGGATATCATCACATTTCAGCGACACGAAAAACCATAGTATTCGAATTTCGTTACAATTAAGTTATAACGAAGAGAAATTGCTTACCATTGTGCTTAGCCATAGAAACGTTCCATTTCAAGTTGGTTCGAATCCAACTTATGATCATGTTAATTAATCGTGGTGGTTCGAATCCAAGTCGCCATGTCAAGGGTGATTTCATACTTCTTTCGTTTCAGCAGTACTATCATTTTTTTTTATTCGGCCTCCCTGTGTCTTTTATTAGTTGGTGGACGTTCTAAGACAATGAGAGGAATAAAGACTTTTTCCTTTGTAATTAAGGCATTGGGTTAATGTACCAGGGAGACGGTAGTATGGTTTAATCATTTCACACTTTTCTTGAAATAATCAGATTTTGTAACACGTCTGTCTCAAATATGGACATTTTGTGGTGGTTTAATACACATAGTGACTATTATTTATTTACTCATCAAGTCAAAATTAACTAGTTTACAAATATACTTTACTAATATATTTTCCAGAAATATGCTTTAATTACTGGAAAATTAAAGACGTATAAATTCGAAAACCTAATAAAAGATTCTCAAATATTTCGGGTCGGGATCTCACTTTTAATATCAAGAATATCTTTGAACAATAAATATATAATATTTTAGCACGTGTTCAAATACTCATAATAAAAACATTGTGAACTTTCCTAAATAGCAATTCATATTCCGATATCTATATGTAAACCCTAAATTGTATACAAAAAACTTGAAATACAATTGATATTAGAGAACGGTCTTGAAAGTGATCTCCAAGGTAGGGATCGATCATGCAAGAGATCCCCAAGTAGGGATCGTTCCTGCTATATAAGGATCCCCAATAGGAATCAGACCACCAATAAATCCCTTTGATCCCTTTGAACTAAGAAACAAGTTTGGCAAGTCTATTACCTTAAACTCATGTAGTTAAACATTGTTTTTTAAGTATGGAATCAACTCCAAGTTCAACACACAATCTAGTAAATAATTACAAAGATAATGTTATGTTACACATACAAAGTAAAAAGATAAACGTTATATACTTCGTATTTAAATGTACCAAAGTTGTAATACAACTTGTATATCTTTCTTTGACACTTTGATCATGCTATAATGATCATTACTACTAGAGATGCCATAATAATTCATGATGCACCCAGAAAATTCGGAGTCATATTATTATACAACAACATATTAGTGGTTGAGCATTTCAGATGCATTATATCAAAATGTTAGAATTATCCAAATTAAAAATTATTCTCTAAGATAAAAATTTATTATTTAAATAATAATTTATTATTTTATAATCTATAATTTGATATCTCTATAAAATAATAAGATGAGGAATGTCCCATGCCTATTATATTACAAAAGTTATATTGTGTAGTAAAAAAGTAGCCCGATGATAACAACAATAAATGCAAAGCTGGCCAATCCTATCAGGATCAAGCTTTACTACGACATGTGTGTTCACTAGTCGAGTTATCATAAAAATTGGACGCTTATACGTATTCAAATTAGTATTTACACGTGATTTCCTTTTTAAATGTGTGTTTATCCACTTTTATTGGTGATATATTGTACTCAAAATGAACTTAAGAGTTTCATGATTTTTAGTGCATTTAATCTTAAAAAGTTTACCTTTTTATAAAACCTACATGTAATTAATTTGAATACTTTTTTGTTGTTATAGGTAAACAGGTCAAGATATTCCCTAATGTTCTGGTATAATGTTAACATTCGGATAAGTATCAAATATAACAAATACTATTATATTTGTTTTATTTTGTTGGTTCTTCGGTTTTTACATCATGTATCAAGTTATACATAAATTTCATATGACGATATTACAACCATAAACAATATCAATTTAGTCGTAAACCTACTGGATATGTACGAAATGAAGTAACTTTGTGATATAATATGGGTGCACGCAGTTTCTTTCCTTTTATGCATGTTTCTTTTCTTTTTTAACCTTTTAATTAATGAGCAATTTCTGGTAAAAATAAATAAAATGCATTTACAAGATTAACTTATCTTGTATTCATCCAAACTTTTCCTTTATAACAAATCTCATGAAGAAATTGAGTTTTCATTTTTGTTTCATGAAATGCAATTATATACTGCAATTATCAAAAAAAGCTATATATGGTAGTAACTTTCAATTTATGGACTTCAAAGTTACCAAAAATTTGTGTTTACAAAATCATATGACACATATCATACAATCAAATGTAAACTTATTCATACTAAATATAACTAAAACCTATACGTACATTTTTAAGCAAAACTAACATCCGATTTAGCTTTGGACATGAACATTTTTACTTTGGTAAAAAAAATGTAACATTTGGAAGCAGATGCTCAAAAAATTGAATTTCTGCAAATCATCAAATCTTAAAAACAATAATAGTGAAGTATTCTTGTTGTTTTCATTGATCTTCATCTTTTCGCCATATGTGCATAATCCTACCTTGCTTGATTTTCTTTTCAATTCTATGTTGTTACTAGTTTGTTGAATGTGGTATTTGTGTTTAAATTTAACTCTACATGAGGAAGCTCATATATCGATGGTGTCTCAAATTACAATGGTAGCTTTTATTTTACTCACATAATGTTATCAAATAGGAACCAAACTTAGTGTGTTTTATTGAAAATACCTAGAGTGTAATTCATAACGTTAGAGTCCAACTAGTATCCTCCCTTTATCAACTTGGCTACCGTAAAATCCTTAGCTTCATAAGCGTCCTTGATGACATGATAACCTGTCCAGTTTACTCTCCTTAATGTGTATGCGCCAGGCCCCCAATTTACAAACTCACGTAATATAATTTTTCCAACCTGACGTCTGCACCATCCCATGGATGCCATCCTTCGGAATCAAATGACGTCTGCACCATCCCTAGAATAAAAAAAAATTGTTGTTTTGTTTTTTGGTAGATAATCTAAAGCTATAAAGCTCTGCCAGGTTGTATGTGACACCCTGCAAATGTTAGACTATGTCAAGCCTCAAATTCAGTGACGCCACTATTGTAAGTCCAAAATTTTCCTTTTAAAAACCAAAATAACTTAGAACTACGAAAGAAAACCCAATAAATATTACTAAATAATTAAAATACTTACAAAAATTCTTAAATGTATGGTTACAATCCATAAACGAAATAATCAAAAATTTTAGCAAATACTAATTTGACTATATTGAAATACCAATGCCAAATTCCCGAGACAAATTATAATTCTTTTTGTTCAGTTAGTGTCTCTTTATACTCTGTAAGTAGAGAGAGAGAAAGAAAGAATCCACAAAAGCCCAAATTAAAAATTCCATAAATAATAGAGCACAACATAAAAGCAAATCAAACGATGCATCATAAATATAATTACGTGGTTACATTCTTCTAGTCATTTATTGGTTTCTGTTTCGAACTTTCACTTGTTCATAATTTCAAATTTAAGTAATTAACCTACTAGTTGGACTTGATAAAGCGGGGGTATACCAACCACACCCAATAATTCGTTCGACAATCTGTATGGACTAAACTCCAATATAATTCTGAGAGCACCAACTTAAAAGCGAGAATCAATCAAGAAATATATCAAAGATTTTTTTATCTCTTTCTCAATACAATCAGCAAATCGAACAGACAAAAATCCGTGAGCCTGATAGATATAAGAATTAACTTGGACGGTACCAAAGACCAATGCCCAAGTGTCAATCAAGTTCTATCTGACAGTCAAGGTCGGATTTATCAACTGATTGAACTTCGCACAACCTGTGATATTTCAATTATATAAACAAATATAATGCGGAAAAGAAATAACACAGACATCAGAAATTTTGTCAACGAGGAAACCGCAAATACAGAAAAACGCGGGGACCTAGTCCAGATTTGAACACCACACTGTATTAAGCCGCTTCATACTCTAGCCTACTACAAGTTAACTTCGGACTGGAATGTAGTTTAGCCCTAACCAAGTCTCACACCAATTAAGGTACAGTGGCGTTCCTTATGCCTCCAGAACCACGCCGAATTATGTGCACTTGATTCCCTTAGCTGATCACACCCACAACTAAGAGTTGCTGCGACCCAAAATCGAAGACTTATAAACAAATATGTTTCCCACAGATATATTTATCCTTTATTCTCTTTTTGTTCCGTATTTTGAGATAAAGATCAAGGTGAACATGAACCAATTAATAATCTGGTCTTATACTCCCGAAGAGCAGCCTGGAAATATTAGTCACCTCACATTAACCTAACTGATTAATAGAATAAGTTATTGAGGAATCACAATAGTCTGATACGAATAACTGTTGTGATTACTTTTTATATCTTACCTATCGGAGATAAATCTCGAATAAATCTTATAGAAGAAATAACTCAATACGATAGAACAAGTAAGATTAGAATACGCAACTATAAATAAAATAGTTGGATCTGGCTTCACGAATCCCAAATGAAGTCTTCAAGTAGTTAACCTAATTATAATTGTTTTGTAAAACCTAAGTTAAAGGAGAATCGACTCTAGTTTGCAACTAAGACACAAGAAAGTACCGGGTTTAGGTTTTCCAGTTGCTAGAGTTCTCCCTTATATAGTCTTTCAAATCAGGGTTGCTTACAATCAAAGCTAAGATAACTTAGTAACAAAGCATTCAATATTCACCGTTAGATGAACTCCTGATTTAAGACTCAAGCCAAGTCTTCTTAGAAATTAAGCAATTAATCTCCACCATTAGATGGTCTTAGCTTGATACACACAAATGAAATATACTTATATTTAGATATGGGTAATCGTACCTAAACGTGTATATTGAGACGACTCAATAATAATTAATCAAAGTTAGTCATTTGAACACTTTTGACTTGGCCGTATTCATCTAACACTTCTAGATCAAATATGATGATCAATCAATCATGATAGATAATCAAATGAATCTAATTGTGCTTCAATAGAGTTGTTCAATTGTTCACTATATCATATAAATATTCATTAACAAATTGAAATAAAATGGGTTTGATTCGTGATCGTACAAAGTAATTACACAAGAATCAATTCATGAACATTAAGCCACGATTTGCAAAGTTAATTTGCATTCCTTAAATCATAAATTTTTAGTTCATGAATTTGAGAATTATACATTACCGAGTTTAGAACTTAGCCACTGTGTTCGCAAACTGGTACGCGAACAGCATCTCCGGACCTTGGCCTAGTCAAGCCGTTCGCAAACCCGGTTTGCGAACAACCGTTCCGGACCCAACTCAGGTAAACTCGTCCTCATACTAAGTACGCAAATAAGAGTTCCGGACCTTCTCAGGTAAATCCGTTCACATACTAGGTTCGTAAATAAGAGTTCTGGAACTGAATTGTCACAATACAGTTCGCATACTGGGTATGCATACGTGTTGTATCTAGAGATGGGTAATCGTTCTAAACTCTCATTTCAATGATTGAAACATCCTTATAAGACGATAATGGTAATCTCACACATACCATTAGATTTAAATAATTTTAAAGCTATCGAATGATCAATACGAAACTTCTCGAGCTAACATCAAATGACTGTCTCACACAAATCATATAAGATGTTCAAGGTAAGTTTCACATTATCGTCTTTTAACTTAATATATAGTTTTCAACAAATAAATTGTTTCCAACTAAACTCGTAAAGAATATGATGAACTTAGCTAAAGCAAAAAGCTTCTAACACGTATTTCGAGAAATAGACTAACACAAGCCATCCTTAAGAAAAGATCTTATAAAGTGACTATATCGATAAAAATAGCTTCATACTTATTAAACTCAAAACTAGCCGCTACAACGACTTTTTACATAAGGGCATACGAACTAAGACCGTGCAAAAATCAACACCTTCCATCACCAGCCACTTCACGATGAAAAAAGCGCATAAACAACATAAACACCTGCACACAAAAAAAAAAATAGAGAGAGAAAAACACCCGTAACTTCCACAATATAACAACATTTAAAATAAGTATCCCACAAATATCCCGAAGAAACACAAACGAACGCGTCATACCAAAAAAATAGGGTGGAAGAAAAATGAGATGAACGGGAAGAAGAAATGAAAATAGAGAACATCAGACAGATTGGAACGCGGACCACTCTTGCTTCTTCCTATTAATCTCCATGCGAACCTCATTCTCAGCAAGTTGGTTCATCGCCATATTTTTCTCGGAAGTCACCTTGGAAAGATTAGAGAATTCTTTCTCCAGCCGAGCGATCTGGCCTGGGAGGTGTGCACGAGGATCATTCTGATCTTTCACTTTAACCAACAGATGGCCCAACCACTCTACAAAAATCTGAGGCCAAGCGCTGACCGAATAGTAAGGAAATACACTATCTGTTTTCAGTCATCTCATATATTTAGCTCGATAATTAGAAGATTCACTTTAAATTAGAGAACATGAAAGAATCAACAAGATACATTAGTTACTAGGAGTCAAGATATGACTCAACATTCACATGATGAAGAAAACAATTTTATTTCAAGGATAAAAACACAAGATCATACAGTAACATACGACGAACTTGAGTATCCCACAAATATCATCCTTGCAACTCTTAAGTTCGTTTCAAGGATGAATTTACCTAGAACTAGGTAAAAAAGTGAGATGTAATACCACTACGTATATTTAGGGAAGATTTGTGAATAACTTTTCATTGTTTGTGGCGTGTATTCCTCACCTTCCTTCGGTTATATCTTATTCCAGAAGAATTAGATATTGACCTTTTTGAATCTCCATCAGAAGGATTTCTCCGAGGATTAAGTCTAGGACATCTTGAGATACGTTCCAGGGAATAAAGATCACGAGAATCCCATCTCCTAGACTTAGACCTTCCTACTTATTCTCATAGACACTGGAGCGTGTACATAAATAGTGTAAGGAGTCGCACCATTATGAAGAACACGATTCCTGTAAATATTTCTAGAGGAGTGACCTTGGAAACCCTTTTTATGAGATTTCTGGTTTTCTGCAGGAATTTTATCCTATAGATGTCGTTAGATTATTTACTCTGTTGACTGTGAAAACAAGCATATTTTGAAGATCAGAAATTTGTTTCTTTCTAGCAAAACAATGTAGAACAGTATGATTGTTTTTCCCGCAGAATGAACAGGTTTGTGGATAAGAAACTTTTGAAGAATCACATTTATGACTCATAGTCTTTTCTGATATGCGTAAGTCACGCAAACGTTTCTTAGCAGATAATTCCTTAGGAGTAATATTCTCCATGCTAGGTAATACCACATGAGTACTAGAAACAGACACTGAAGAAGACTTACCCACTAAAACAGAGTTTTCTCTTTTCAAGGAGTTACGTTGTTCCTGGGCTAGTAAAAGAGATGCACCAAGTTTCTCTTTTTCAACACGACAGCTGTTCAATTTTGATGAACGAGTCTTGATTAAATGTTCTTCTCTAATTGAGTCTTCTTTATCAGTATCTTCAAGCATACTAATATTTTCGCATTGTAGAGTAGTTTTTTGAACGAGGTTTTCGATATTGTTAGAAAATGACTCAATAATACCATAGAGTTCTCGTTCTCTTTTAAGAGACTTCTCAAGTTCATCAGTGAGATGAGCATATTTTTCTTCAAGGGATCTAATTTTAGAATATTGAACATCAATAATCTTAGCAGATTTTTTTATGGTTCTGGTAAGTTCCATCTCAGATTCTGATATAGTCCCAACTATCACTTTAGAAGGAATGTTATCAGGATCTGATAGCACAAGTATTCTACCTCGGGATTTGAAAGAATCTGCTAAGGAGTTATCCTTTGAGGTAAGACCAAAACATTTGGCATAATAAAAAACTTTGGAAGATATTTCTATGTGCGTTAGGATGAGGAAAACTTTTATCCACATAAATCAGATTGCTACAAACACATACTTATGAGGTCTTAGCGTGTTTTCCTGCTCTGATACCAATTGAAAAAGCGGGGGTATAACAACCACACCCAATAATTCGTTCGACAATCTGTATGGACTAAACTCCAAAATAATTTCGAGAGCACCAACTTAAAAGAGAGACTCAATCAAGAAATATATCAAAGAGTTTTTTTTTATCTCTTTCTCAATACAATCGGCAAATCGAACAGATATAAATCCATGAGCCTGTTTTATATGAGAATTAACTTGGACGGTACCAAATACCAATGCCAAAGTTTCAATTAAGTTCTATTTAACAATCAAGGTCGGATTTTTCAACTGATTGAACTACGCACAACCTGTGATATTTCAATTATATAAACAAATATAACGCGAAAAAGAAATAACACAGACACTAGAAATTTTGTTAACTAGGAAACCGCAAATACATAAAAACCCCAAGACCTAGTCCATATTTGAACACCACACTGTATTAAGTCGCTACTGACTCTAGCCTACTACAAGTTAACTTCAGACCGGAATGTAGTTGATCCCTAACCAAGACTCATACCGATAAGGTATAGTCGCGTTCCTTACGCCTCCAGAACCACGACGGATTCTGCACACTTGATTCCCTTAGATGATCTCACCCACAACTAAGAGTTTTTACGACCCAAAGTCGAAGACCTATAACAAATCTGTCTCCCACAGATGTGTCTATCCTGTATTTTGTTTTTTTTCCATCTTTTGATACAAATATCAAGGTGAACATGAACCAACTAATATTCCGGTCTTGTACTCCCGAAGAGAAGCCTAGATACATTAGTCACCTCAAAATAAACTAACTGATTAACAAAAGAAGTTATTGCGGAATCACAAGAGTCTGATACGAAGAACTTTTGTGACTACTTTTTATATCTTACCTGTCGGAGATAAATATCGAGTAAATCTTAGAGAAGATAAAACTCAATACAATAGAACAAGTAAGATCAGAATACACGACTACAGAGAAAATAGTTGGATCTGTCTTCACGAATCCCAAATGAAGTCTTCAAGTCATTAACATAATAATGGTTTTGGAAAACCTAGGTTAAAGTAGAATCAACTCTAGTTTGCAAATAGGACACAAGAAAGTGTCGGGATTAGGTTTTCCAGTTGTTAGAGTTCTCCCTTATATAGTCTTTCAAATTAGGGTTGCTTACAATCAAAGCTAAGATATCTTAATATCGAAGCATTCAATATTCACCGTTAGATGAACTCATGATTTAAGATTCAAGCTAAGTCTTCTTAGAAATTAAGCAATTAATCTCCACCATTAGATGGTCTTAGATTGTTACACACAAATGAAATATACTTATACTCCCTCCTTCCTAGTTTACTTACCTAAATTGGGGATTTTTTTGTCCTAATTTAATTGCTAGGTTTCATATTTTTCCTCATTTTATCCTAATCTACCCCTATATATGTTGGAATCATGCCATGGTATTGAGAATTGTGTAATTCTATTTTCTATACACAATCTTAAATAGTCCTCTCTCTATATATCCTTTATTCTTTTGAGTTAAGATTTTTTTTTTTTAATTCTCCAAGGAAATACCAAACAACTAGATATGTAAAAACTATGTATATTAGATACTAGCTTGGGGTAATTTTGGAAAAATAATTCCTCTCTCTGATTTCTTTAATCTTTGTGCAAAAACCAATTTAGACAAGTAAACTAGGACGGAGGGAGTATTTAGATATGGGTACCGTACCTAAACGTGTATATTATGTTGGATAGATAACAGTTAACCGAAGTTAGACATACGAACACTTTTGACTTAGCCGTATTCATCTAACACTTCTAGATCAAATATGATGATCATTCAATCATGATAGATAATCAAATGAATCTAATTGTGCTTCAATAGAGTTGTTCAATTTTTCACTATCTCATAGAAATATTCATGAACAAATTGAAACAAAATCGGTTTGATTCGTGATTGTACAAAGTACTTACACAAGAATCAATTCATGAACATTAAGCCATGGTTTACAAAGTTAATTTGCATTCCTTAAATCATAAATGTTTTAGTTCATGAGTATGAGAGTCATACATTACCGATTTTAGAACTTAACCACTGTGTTCGCAGACTGGATATGCGAATAGCAGCTCCAGACCTTGGCTTAGTCAAGCCGTTCGCAAACCCGGTTCGCGAACAACCGTTCCGGACGCAACTCAGGTAAACCCGCTCGCATACTAGGTATGCAAACAAGAGTTCCGGACATTCTCAGGTAAATCCATACGCATACTAAGTACGCAAACAAGAGTTCCAGACCTGAATCATCACAATATAGTTCACGTACTGGGTATGCATACCGTGTTGTATCCAGACATGAGTAATCGTTCTAAACTCTCATTTCAATCATTGAAACATCATTAGAAGACGACAATGGTAAGCTCACATATACCATTAGCTTCAAGTAATTTTCAAGTAATCGAATGATCAATACGAAACTTCCCGAGCTAACATAAAATGATTGTCACACACAAATCATATAAGACACTAGTGGAAAATGAGGTTTTAACTACCCACATCCGCGACTCTCATTGACCGTAGTTTGACCCATGACTCATCAAGACTGTCTCGGATTCAAAAAAACACGAAAAAGTTCGCAATCGATTAAAAACAGCCTCTGAATATTTATTATTTTATCCTTATTCCGTGACCCATGCTGTTACGGATGATTAGTGATGTATCTGTGGTTAGATGAGCTGCTAGAGATGCTTGAGATTTGAGCCATTGATCTAGATAAGATGGATGGCTGGATCCTGAAGAAGAGACTTCGTTATTACCGAGGATAAATATCTTCTTCTTCTTTACTAGACTAGATGCGCCTCTTCTCTTTCTTCTTCATCTTCATAGACTACTCTTCTTCATCTCCTCTATCTTCATCTCCCTGCCAAGAGATTAACTTGCTGCTACTTGTAATACTCCTACGTACCACTCTCTTCTCCATCTTCTAACTACTTCAATTTCCACATCCCCTTTATCTTCATCTAGAACTATGAAAACCCTATCTTCGTTTTTTTATCATCACAATCAGAAAACCCTAACTTTCTCCCTCGAAAATCAGCAGGTATAAACCTTAATTTTTCCCAATTCTCACCTGTCACTACTAATATTTCTGAATTTTAACTTTAATTCTAAAGATCTACACTTCCTTTCTGATCAGTTTGTGGTTTGACTTTGCAGATTGTTTTAGAGGTTAAACAATTCTAGATGTTTCGTATAAGGAGAGAAGAAAAAAAACCTTTTACTTTTCAAATATAGGATTTTAATAAATTATGTTTATTTTCGAGGATTTTGATTTTTTGGGGATTTCTTTCTCTGCGTGGTATTGAAGTTGATGATTTTTATTTCTAATCCTTGCAATTATTAATTTATTTAAGACAGTAAGTTTTGTGTAATATTATTAGGAATAAATCCTAAGCCACATTCTACTTGTCTGATTTTTTCACAGAAGTACCATCACTGCTAACCTCAGGTTCCCCATATATTCTTAGTTGAGGATGTAGATAGTTTCCAGTGTTTTTATTGATTTCTTACATTTCTTCGATCTGTGTTGCAGGTGGATTCTTAGTTTGCAGGACAATTTGGAGATGCTTGGTAAATTACTTCAAATCTCCATCTATCAGATTGTCGAATTTAATCATGCTCAGAGTATACGTTTGCTGACCAATCATGAGTTTTTATTTTCTTTTTGTGGCTAGACTGTTGCAAAATATAGTATTTAGATTGGTGAGAATCTTAATTGTTGAAATTCGTAGTTCCATTTGCACACTGGTAACATGAGGTTAAAATTAAGAATCTCACTTCATTATGCATGTGATGTCATGTTTAGAAGGAAGTAATTGTTTCCATTAATTGTGCCAATTAGCTCGATTGTGCCAATAATAATTTGTAAATTCGGATTCCATGGAATTTAGAACTAGCTTAGTATCCATTATACACGTACACGTTGAATGTTTAGCTTCTCATTTTAGGAACTGCCCGTTGAAATAATACAACACTTTGTAGAAGCCCAGGGGTTTATCAAGTACTTGTGCAAAAGCATAGTGGATGAAAGCTTTTTCTTTGTATATGGAATTATGTTGAAATGATGTATGCAGTAGCAGTTTTGGGTTTAAAAGTATTATTGTGGCCTAAGGAAAGTCTAAGGTCTGATTGTAATGGAAACAAGATAGGGATACATGTCAGACTTTGGCAACTAAAGTCGAATCATAAATGGTGTATATGGGGTTGGTCCTGCTACATGTTCCAAAGCGTATGTCGCTGAAAATGGTGGTTTAAATTTGCCTCTTGTCAATTTTGTATAAGATCAATTCATATCTACCTTAGTGTACGTATACCTTTTCTTGAGTTGTTTAATACAAAAAATGGTTAAGGAGATCAGGCACTCTGGTTTGTATTTCTGTGTGTGGGCACCAGAATCATTTGATGCATGTTAAGGAATATTCTATTTTTTTGATTGAAAGTTCATACATCAGTACATAATGCCGTCATTTTATTTAATTTCTCTATCGAAAGAAAAAGAATTTGTACATAACAGGAAGCTCTTATAATCATGTATGAAATATAGATGCATGTTGTCAATGGGTTTTTATTTTTAGGTGAATCTAAGATTGTGTGGACAGATATGACTATAATGTTAGATATACACTAGTCATATCACCAGATCTCTTTGACAAGTTTGGTTTTGTCATATTAGTTTAACTCAGTTGTTCTTGCTGGCTTTTTGGCGTTTCTAACATGGTGCGTTCAAGGTGTTTGTAAATTTGTTACATCGGGCAAAGTTGTTTATCATGTGGGTATTTTTACATGTCTCACTTTGTTTGTTGATGTTTTTACATATCTCACTTCAGACCACTTTTTATGGTGTGGGTGCAGCTTGATCCAGCAGTTTGATGTTGCCTATGGTAACATATATGCATTTCATTTTGTCCAAAAGGGTCCCTAGGGGAAAGTTGATAACATTAAAGTAAGTAAATTATCATTTCGTTAGAAGAAAATGTTGTTGGGTTTTGGTCTAAAGGGCACTGGCCCTCATCCTTTTTTTATTTCTTTGTTCTTCTCTCTTTAGCTATTATGCGTTTTTATTTCCTTTATGAGGCTAGTCTGTTGAATAATATATTTAGATTGGTGAGAATCTTAGATTGTTTAGATTCTTAGTTCCATCTGAATATTGGTAATATGAGGTTAAAATTAAGAATCTCACTTCACTAAAAATATAGAAGTGTATATAGTTAAGTGTGTGGGTCTGCACCTTTTAAGTTTTGGGCAATGATAATGTGATTTTTTCAGTACGGCTGAAGCTGTGTATGCACAATCTCCATGCACATAAATCTCTGCACATTCTCTATTGTTTGTCCAGACTTTCTTATAACTCTCTGTATATGCACATTCTATATCATATATAAGAATACAAGTCTTAATGTTTATCATGTGAAAGATGCCCTGTGTACATGTAGGATGTGGTAATGTTCTTCAACTGTAGACAATACTTTAGGTAATATGCATCTTTATGTGGTATCAACTCTTGTTTAGAGCAATACTGAAATTGGACAGGTCTACAAGAATGTAATGCAGAATTTAGAATCGTTAGGTGTAATTTAGTGAAACTAGTAATTTCATAAGAGCATGAATTTATAGTGCGACTCGATAACTATGTCATTTACATTGGATGAAATTTGTTTGTTGTTATATCTGCAGTGAGGAGGATAAGAGATAGTTTATGGAAGCTATGCAGCTCAGACGGTTGATGTGGTCAAAAGGATGAAAGATATTACTCTTGTTAAGAAGAATCCTGAGAATGTATTGGAAGATCAAGGTGTTACTTTCGCAAAGATCTAAGGTATACTAGATTCACCATGAAATGTTATCGCTTTGGGTTTTGTTCTGTTATCATAGTGTCAGTTTAAGTAACCTGCTTATTGGTTGTTGATTTTGCATATCTGTTGGACGAATTGCAAGAGCATGTTGAATCCATTGACATGGAAAATGGTAAGTTGATGCCTTTGTATGACTTAGTGATATTTGATTTCGTGTTTTATATGTAAATTAATGCTTTGGTATGTGCCTGACAGATTTGCATACAATTGGTAGTTTAGTCCCCCTTCTTGAACACCTGAAGAAATCGAGTGCACGCATCCGAGCAAAGGATGCCAAGGTTATAACTACCATAGTTCAAAGCAATCCTAAAATTCAGCAACTTATAATGGAAGCTCGAAACCCTGCTGGCTAATCTCACCTCAGATCCAGATGTTACTGCTCGAACCGCACTTGGTGCAATATCATGCAAGTAATATATGTCGTCTATTATGTATGCATGTCATCGGTTTGGATATGAAGCTTTATTATCTATACTGAGGATGGTTGATGTTCAATGGCGTCACTTTAAATAATTATGACCTCTTATGTATTTGCTATGGATGTATTTCAGCTTTGATTCGATACAACAAGCCTGGAGTTGCTGCATTCAGACTGGCAAATGGTTATGGAGCTTTGAGGGATGCACTGGATTCAGACGTTGTTAGGTTTCAAAGGTAATATGCTCCTCACTTTATTAATTTCATTTTTTTTTTTGCTGCTTGCACACTGGAAAATACCGTATTAACATTTAGATAGCTTTTAAGCATGTTTTCCTTTGTTGATATTTATGATTGTGAAGGTTAAGCTGCTAATTGACCACCAATGGTTATGTGAATTCAATTTCTGATGTTGTTATGTGTTCTTGAATTTCGATGTTGATTTTGTTGTTGTGTATTCAGGCCCAATTAAGAAGGTGGTGACAGACTCACAAGATTTGGTGGTCCAAGAGGTGGAGCACCACGAGAGTTTGGAGGAGTTAAGGTAGGTTCTCCAGTAGAGTATCAGCCAAAATTTAAGGTTTAAACCTAGTCCCTTGGTTATCAATGAACAATTTATGATATCAGTTGAATGCAAGGGATTTTTCTTTTGCAGGGTTCACAGAGACGAAGCCGGTTTCTGCCAAGAACTTATTAAAAGATGAAGGGTTTTGCTACTTTGGATCCCCGGAACTCATTGATAAAATGGATATTTTAGGTGAGTCATTAGAAGATGACTGAGTTATTTACCTTCAGATTGAGAACAACAATGCACCTTTAATTTTGTGAATGTCTATTTTCCTTTTTCATGGAATTCTACTAACCCAAGTGAAAGAAAGAACCTATAAGGATCCAGACTTGAGTATGAACCATTGATGTCATGAATCGATCTATTGCTCGAGGGCCGAAGAAACTTCTGTTCCTGCATAGAGTTGTCACCGAGCTAGATATAGGTTGAACATATTGAACTTACCTTCAAATTTCTTGTTCTAAACTCAGAATTTCATCCATTTTTGTGTAAATTTAAACCCAGTAGATAAAAGGAATGAATGTTGAATTCTCATATTGAGTTTAAATTTGAAGTTTCATTTCAATTTGAGTTTGGGTGTCATTTGACTTTAATTTGAATTCCTTTTGAATGAATGAATATGGAATTCTCAAGTTTGAGTTTATATTTGAATTTCAGATTGGGTTTCATTTGACTTGACTTTGCCATGACTTTGGCTTGACTTCCGTTTGAATTGACTTTGGCTTGACTTCCATTTGACTTTAATTGACCTTGATGCAGTCAGATTATTTCATATTTAGCC
This sequence comes from Papaver somniferum, assembly GCF_003573695.1. Lineage (NCBI taxonomy): Eukaryota > Viridiplantae > Streptophyta > Magnoliopsida > Ranunculales > Papaveraceae > Papaver > Papaver somniferum. The sequence continues at coordinate 47,774,345 of NC_039359.1, forward strand.
ATTCAGGAATTTCAGCACATCTGAATTATTATTTTTTTATATTATAATTTAAAAGACTCACGGCTTAGGGTCTGTACCTCGTTACCCTTAAAATCAGTCGTTGTTTTGAGACACACGGCTTAGGGTCGTACAAAACAGCTATGCTTTATCGGAGACCCCAACAGAGACGGTTAATAATGGTCGTATAACTCGTATATATGACTTGTCCTGACGGTCGCGGAACTTCTGTTTTCCACTAGTGAGATGTTCAAGGTAATTTTCACATGATCATCTTTTAACTTAATATTTAGTTTCCAACAAATAAATTGTTTCCAACTAAACTCGTAAAGAATATGATAAATATAGCTAAAGCAAAAAAAAGCTACGCATCTCGAGAAATGGATACGCGAGATAAACTCGATTCGATTGTTGTTGGTGCTGCAATTCAAATATTTTACAACATTTATTGTTATTGCATATTCGAAATTGGGCGCTCGTGGATCATACTTCCTCTGTTTCTGGAAAAGTGTCACTTTCTTAATTTAGACTAAATTGAAAAAGTGAAATTACCTCTTTTCCGGAAACAGAGGTGGGTTTTTTTTAACCCCCGATTGAAATTCCTTATTCCGCCTGCCGCCGGCACTCATTTTTTTCCTGAATCGGACAAGTTCGGTAAAAAAGAATTCCAAACTGAGTCAACTCATTCTCATACCATTCACACTTCACCACGAGTCCATGACAAAAATGAACTCGCTAAATCTGTCATTTTAACTCGGTAGTCGGTCCACAACCTCTCTCTCTTATCTTCATCACATTCTCTCTACACAGCTCCGAGAAAGGGCGTATTAATGGCGGGAAATCAAATTTACTAAACCAAATCGAAAAATTCAGAGACATCAAAGAACAAATCATCTTCAGTTTAGGGTTTTAAAGCCCGAATAATGGGGAACGAAGGTGGAGAAACGATGGATTCAAACACTGCATCTACTTCTTCGTCAAGAAGAGTAGAAGGAAGGAGATTCCCATTAGCAGCTCAACCAGAAATCATGAGAGCTGCTGAGAAAGATGATCAATATGCTTCTTATGTTTACGATGCTTGTCGTGATGCTTTCCGTCACTTATTTGGTCTGTTTATTTATCCCCCTTTTCCCAATTTTGGATTTAGAATTAGGGTTAGGGTTTTTATTGATGACGATTTTTGACTTGTTTTGTAGGTACACGAGTTGCTGTAGCTTATCAGAGTGAGGTTAGTTCTTGAATTTTTTATGTAAGTATGGTTTTTTGATGTTTAGTTTCGTCTGAAATCCTACTAGTAACTGTTGTTGCCGGCGGTGGTTCCGGTGTAAGTTTTGGCTTATATATAATCAATAATTTAGTGAATTGGAAGAAATTGTGGTAAATTAGGAAGAAATGGTAGCTGAATTGGATGAACTTGTAGTGGAAATGTAGTTAATTGTTTCTTGATTATGATAGGAATCAATTTTAGTTACTGCAAGAGGGCCTCCTATGTTGGCCGAATAGGTTGTGAGAAAGTGCTTTTGGTTTCTCGTTAAAAGCTCTTTATTGTGTTAAATAAGGATGAGTTATTCAATTGTATCTTGTGAGGAAATGCAGTGTGAACCAAGATGCTGGTACTGATTTTGAGAACTTGTTTTTGAATCTTGCAGACAAAATTAGTGGGGCAGATGCTTTACTATATTTTGACAACAGGGTCAGGGCATCAAACGCTTGGAGAAGAATATTGCGACATTACTCAGGTTGGTAATCTGTTTTGTACATTTTTCTTATTTTCATAGTTCTTGCCTTCTTGGTGTAGTTGTGTCAAAATTCATGATTTCAAAACTCTCTTGGAAGGAATGAAACTCAGGTTGGTAGGCGATTTTAGTGAAGAAAGTATTTGTTGATCGCATGAGTAGGTGTAGGACATCATTAAACCACAAGGTCACAGGATCAATAACTTACCAAAAAGAAAAGTAGGACATCATTAGGATTCTGGAGTTTTACTGTAGGAAAAGGGAGACCATGAATGTGAAAGATAGTGATGATATGTGTCTTAGGGATAATTATGATGCCCATCTTATATGTCGTCCGTTAACAAAGTATTTGCTCTCGAATCATATGATTAAGGCTGAATTAAAGTCGTAAGATTCACAAGTGAGGGTGTCTTATCAAGAACATTCAACTAGTATGGTTATTTAAGTTTTTTGTTTTGTCTATTTTTGCAGGTTGCAAGTTCGTATGGGCTACCTCCCACACCAGCAAGGCGTTCATTATACATAGTTTACCAGACTGCAGTTCCATATCTTGCAGAGAGGATCAGGTTCTTCTTTTGCTTTGGATGATCAAAGTTTATTAGATGGCTAATATACATATCACTTATGGCATATAAGGATTGGAGTCTAGTTGCCCGAATGTTAGTTTGTTCCCCAAGTAGACAGAAGTTTTTCGGTTATGGCTAGACAATTTCTACTTAGGGTGCCAGCAAAATCTACTCTCAGCTCATAAAAACTTGAGATGTATAATTATGATTATAGAAGCAATCTGATCTCCGTTATCTAAATTGGGTATAGATATATGTAGAAATGTTGACTAAATTATCTGTGTTTTGACAGTTCTAGAATGGCTGCACGAGGAATGAGACTTGCGGATTCGCAGTTTGATGAAATGTATGGTTACAACTCTCGTGGAAGGAATGAAACTCAATCTACTAGTATTACCGAAAGCTCAACTTCCTCCCTAACAGGGGCGTCAACAGTACTTTCGAGGTCGAAGGAACGGCTTAATCGTCTCTGGCTGTATGCCGTTCAGAAATGGCCCAATGTATGTCAAACAGGCCTCTGGTCTTATCTTATCGTTGTTTCTTATATTTTACTTCTTGGCACAACACTTTATTTCTTCTTAATCCTAGTAAAAGGCTAAGTTCAGCTTATAGTACCTAATTACAATTGTTCCTGTAATTCATTGTTCTGTATATGTTCCATATTGCCGAGCACAGTTTTCTCATCTTCTAATTAACATCTGTATGTGTCATTCTTTAGATGCTTCCATATGCTCGGGAGTTCTTACAATTGGTTTTCCGTGCCAACCTAATGTTCTTCTACTTTGAAGGTATTGCTCCGATACTTAGTTATTTTTCTCTTCAGGAATCATATATCATTAAATTTTACTTGTGGCTCTCCATAGCTTACATATTTTTTGTATTATGCAGGTCTGTATTATCATATATCAAAACGTGCTGCAGGCATTCGTTATGTATTCATTGGAAAGCCGTTGAATCAACGACCTAGGTATACAGAGCTCTACTCTATATTTTTGGTGCAAAGATTTAAACTTGAAATGCACATGAATGTATTTAATCACGTCATGTGTTGCACTTGAACTTCTAGTTTAGAAAGTAATTGAATTATAAGTCTGGTTTATGAAACAGATATCAAATCCTTGGAGTGTTCCTTTTAATCCAGTTATGTATAATTACTGCTGAAGGGTTGCGCCGCAGTAATTTATCATCTATTGCGACTACAGTCCATCAAACATCACTTGGATCGCACCGGACAGCAGGTCATCTATACCTTGAATCAAGTTATTCTTCATATTAATATTTTGTATGCCACTGCATATTCCAATTGTTGCTCTATTAACATTAATGGTGTTACAGGACAAGGATTACCTGTTCTAAATGAAGAAGGCAATCTGATAAACTCTGATTCAAATCTTGACAAGGCAATTTGGGCGTCGGACTCCACTTCCGGTTCAGAAGTACATCCCTGCCTCTCTGTCTCACTCGCTCTCGACGATGTTATGTTTTTCATCTGAGCTTTAAGTTCCATTTCTAATGCTTTACATTTCAGGCCCAAGTGACAGGTGGAGGAACAAGCAAATGTACCCTTTGCCTCAGTACTCGCCAACACCCAACCGCCACACCTTGCGGTCATGTCTTCTGCTGGTATGCCTACCATCCAGAAATATCTCCATTTTACTACTTAAAACCACAATTTTTTTAATCCTTCTTCTTTTTATGCTTGCAGGAACTGCATCATGGAGTGGTGTAACGAGAAACCCGAATGCCCTCTCTGTCGTACACCTGTAACACATTCTAGTTTAGTATGTATATATCATTCAGATTTCTGATAACATATCAATAATGTTCATCTCTGTTGATGGTGAACATGAGGAACTCATACATGAATAAATTAGATCAAAATGCAGGTAAACCGGAATTTTCAAAGAACTCTGTTAGTTTCCTATACTTATATCTAAATCTAAGATCATCATAGTTGTAGGGCCATTTGGTTACATAAAACTAGGATGTTAATGTTGCAGCTAAAAGTCTGATAATCGGAATTTCCGGCCCCTTAAGTGTGTTGGGATGTTATAAATTTACTTTTTAAGGTTGGAATTAGGAAGCCTGCCACATAATGGTTTGATGTTGCACATACTTGATTTGAACTCCCTTGCGTTTTGAAGCATAACTGCTTGATTTGTTTTTTCATTTATAACATTCATATGGTTGTAGCTTAGCCCGGTCTCACCTTCAAGATTTGCAAGGACGGTATCCTATATCAGCGGAGGTTGTTGAAGGTGGGATGATGGGCGAAATTGAACCTTTGTTAACCATTGAAAGGAGGATGGTACAGTTCCATCTGTTGGAACAAATCTTTGACATGTTGGGCATTTCGTAACAATAAAGCTGAGGAACATGTCAACTCATCAATGGCAGTGGTTGAATGGTTGAAGATGAGATATTGGAGGAAACTGAACCAGCAGTAGCCAATGAAGAGAAAAGATAGTTCAGTTCCTTCCAATCCTCACTTAAAACCCCCACAGTTGGAATAAAGCTGTGCTGGACTCCAAGGATGGGAGAAAATCATCCTGTTTAACCATTGATGGTGGATTATGAGACGATAAATATCCCATTTCCCTGATGTCCTTGTTACCGTTCTATAAAAGAACAAGGACATGATGGAGAGGGAATACATATCATCCAAATTGCCAATGTTCCAGCATCTCGAAATCATCTGAACTATGTTATCAGGATATATCAGGTTGGCGGAACTTTGAAGGTGAGATATTGGAGGAAACCAAACCCAACAGGAAGGAGGGATTTGGTTTCATCCAATTCTCATCTTCATACCTCAACTTCACAAGAAGAAAATGAAAGTTTTTCTAATGGAAAGGAAACCATGATAATCTTCTGTTATTAATAACAAGCACTGCACACGTACAGACTCGAAGAATCTGCTTTTGTACTCATTTTCATGCTGTTGTTGTGATTAGGTTGTCTAAGCCGTTCTCTTCACACATAATTGTGTACCTACAAACACAGATAATTGCTAAAGTGAAACACTATCAAATGCTTGGTACTTTCCTGCCAACTACACCAATTGATTTTTACTATTTGGAGGATTGCTATGAGTCTTTGGAGGCACTTTAACAGCATAGGCACTACATGGTAATGCAAAATTAGCATCCAGAACCAAAATCTAGCAATGGTCAAAATTTGCCAGCAAAGATCTGTTGTCCGATCCTAGATCTGCCTCATGACAGAAATAATATCATCCTCAATTCTTGAAATTTTCGCTGTACCACAAATTCTGTGACTTTCAACATGCATGAGTGTGCTACTGCGGCTTAAAATTTGTCGGGCCTAAGAGCTGCCCTATGAACAAAAATCAGCTGTACTATTACTTAACCCAAAATTATCTGTGAGAGCCCAAAAATCTGATATTTGTAGTCCTATAAATTCAAACTCTGAAGGCAGAATCACTCGCTAAAGCAAAATTAGTCGGTTAAATTCTCATTATAACAGTTTACAGCTACTAAGAAATTCGAAATAAAAATATACTATTACTATCTTGTTATAGTTCTTTATTTTTTACAGTTTTACATCCAGTAAAATCTGCTCGGTGTAAACATTGGCTATATTATGATGATTGCACTAGCTACAGAAGATGCTGCAGTGTACAGTTTGATTAAGGAGATTACTGCATTCACCCGCAATCTACTTGCCTGGCGAAGTCTTACAGCACTGCTACAAAGACAGCAGAAGTTAGCACATTAACTGTATTGTCGTGCTCGTTCCCTTGCTGAAAGTACCCTCCGAACAGATATGAGTAACACTGACAAGTTTTCATTTCCACTCGAGCAGAATTGCCTTTCTATTTGCATTCCATATTGAGATTTCCCAAATCACTTTCTGCAGTTTGTTGCTAACTTCAAAACTCATTTAACAGATCTAATCCAAGGCATAGAAATGTGAACGTTTGCAGCATACTGCTGGATAATTGAGGAACACAAAGTTCCAGATATACTCTGAAGAGGAGTTTCTGGCATATCAATGATGAAGAAGGAACAAAGGTAAAATCCTTCATTGGTCTAATCCACTTTTGCTCTTACATATCCTTCTTGAGAAACTTAACTCAGTAGTTGCTGATCAGAACCACAAACGAACTCCACATATTGAAAAGCCTTTACTCCTGCTATTTGGCTTGTCTAGAATCTTAATCATATCTAACTCTGACAATCTAAGTGTATCTTCCTTCGAAGCTAGACCAGGGTGTCACTTGTATACCCAGGGTGTAGGCCAGTGCCTCTTTTGTCACTTGTATACTCAGGGTGTAGGCCAGTGCCGTTACTGGCCGAGGTGTTATCCCCTGATTTAGTCACTCACCTGTGTATACCTGTTACCGATGGACTGGTAATTTGTACGTAGGTCCACGTGTGAAGCCCAGTGACTGGCCTTACACGTGAGAGGGCGTGTGAAAGGACAATAGTCCCACATCGCTATAATCCGCTTAATTTACTTAAAATATAATATGGAAGAGCCGCTCCACTCATTGCCAATTGGTTTTGAGTTGGATGCCCGCAGACTTTAACATAAATATAATGTTAAGAGGGTTTTTTCTCAGCTTTCCATATTAGATGGCTCTATTAGTTAGTGCTATGATTTTGACTCATTAAAAATAAAAATGGGTTTAAAAATCAAAGGTTAAACCTCAAAGATGTCTAATAACTAAGTAGGTAGGAAAAGAAAGTGAAAACCTTTGGCTCATTTTGATTGTTAGTTATTTTTAATGAAATATGGTTCACAAAAAAATAAATAAATAATAATAATAGATAAATACTTTTCTTAATATATATGAAAGTTTAATACTATTAAAAAAAATATAATTAAATAATAAAGTGAATTAAAAGTATAATAACAAAAAAAGTAAAATAATAATAATAACAATAATAATAAATATTTGTTTTAAATGAAAAATTGAGTTCTCTTTATAAATGATAAATAAATAAATAATAAGCTCAAATGTGCAACGAGACAAAGAGTTCAACACATATACACTACAGAGCCAAAAAGAGTCCGCATATATGTACAGTACAAAACTCGATAAAGCCCTTGAATTATTATAATTTTTCATGTAGACTATCCAATTAACCCACGTTAAGGTTCAAGGAACCGAAGATCCATCGGTGTACGAACCCGTACGTACTTACTTGTTGAGTTCAACCAGAGGAACCTCATCATCACTTCATCAAAGAAACCAGAATCAGAGTGAGGAAGCATCGTTTCTTTATGATTGTTAAGAAAATACTGTAGACGCTTCAGTTCATTCTCCAACGCTTTTCTTTCATTACTGACTGCATCACCTAATCGGAATTGATGTAGTAAGTAATCCACATAGTTTCCGAGGATAAAATCATGTGTAGCTATACATCTGTTCTTTCTCTTTTATTTCACCATGGTCTTGCTACAAAATCGGGTAAAAGACGGCAAAGAATAAGAAAGGCATCGGAATTGGTAATAAGGAGGGTCAGCCATCTAAACCATTACCAGACCTTAATCGCCTCCCGTCTTGTTATGAATGCAATAAGGAATTCTCATCATGGAAAGCTGTACATGGTCATATGCGGGCGCGTCCAGAGCGGAGAATGGCGTGGTACTGTTCCACCACCCAATGCTGCACGGCCAACAATTCCAGTAGCAAATGACAACAGGGGACCACCACTAGCGGCAATCAAGATGTGGAAGTTGCAACAGGATTACTGTTGCTATCATTTGCTAATAAACGTGGTGTCCTGGTATCTTCTGCAAACAAATTACAAGAGCAAGAGCCTCACAGGTCAGGACATGTGAATGAGAACTCAGTCGTTGTTTTTCATGTACTATCAAATTTCCGTATTTGCTCTATGGAAGTACCCTCCTTCAAATCTACCATGTCTCTGCAGATCCACAAGTCATGATAAATTTCAATAAATACATAAATTGAATTTAAAACTCATTCTTTTTGTTTGTAAGAATTAAAAAACTCATTCTTTTTGTTTGCAAGAATTAAAAAAGTTTTGACTGAAAAAACTAAAGGGTTGGAAATTTAAAGGAAAAAACTCAACCAAATCACAATTCTGGAAATGAAATTAAATGGATGTTAAAACTTACTTATGAGAGAAAATACCATCATGTTCCGAGGAAGATCATAGGTGAATGAATCCCATGGAGGTTCCCACACAAAACCAAGATTCCATTTGTAAACCATTTGATGACTTGCTTTGTTTACAACAAGTGTGTTACAGTGAATTGTTCAATGGGAGGGGAAGATATTGGATCTCAGACAATCAGAGAGAGATATGAAAACTGCAGGAGACTAAATTAACTTAGAGAAGGAGACCGGAGACATTCCCTTGTTTAATTTATAGTTAAGGAAATTCTTATTAATTAAGGGTGAGCATTAAGATTGATTGAATTTTTGGCACCATACCTTTCTACGGGGGCATGACCATCTTCCCAACAATTACAAGGGGTGCCCTAAAATATTGAAATGACTAATTTTCCTTTTACTTTAATTTTGTTTTGAACTATCATCTAAATTCAATTTCCGAATTCATTAAACAATCAAAACCTAAACTAGGTAGTTGAATTTTCAGTCTGAAAGTATTTTTTCATTTTTTTACCTCTTTCTATAACCGTTTCCGTAGTCGAGTCATAAAATTTTCATCATTAATTAATCAATCTTTTATAAACAAACTCATTTATACGTATTTTTTTACAAATCCATTATTTTTACAGATAGTAGTTCGGTTTAGGAATTTTTTTGAAAAACCCTAGTCTTGGTGACAGAATTTTCAAAAATGAAGAACACGAAGGCCTATCCAAACTTTAGTCTATAAGAAAAAAAGTGTTCATTCGTCAAGTCGATTTTTTTTCCTCATGGCCAAACTTTTCTTTGAAAACCTGTATGTTGAATTCGGTTACGACGCCATCTTTTTATCCTAACCGAACTTTTCTCTGCAAATCTATATATTCAGTTTGGTTATGTCACAATGTTTTCTCCTAACCAAACTAATGTTTTTTTCGCTTATTTTGAATTGAAAGTTGGCTACAAATATGGTGGACTCGACTAAGTCGAACATTACTCTATATATCCTACAATAAAAGTTCGGTTGCCTGTATCCTGGAAATATGAGAGCCGAACAAAGCAAAAGCTCCAATAAAACTAAGTTCGGCTACATGTACCTTCACAAACTTTAGCCAAACTACATTTGCAAATATGTTCGGCTACGCGTTCTCCAAATCTTGAAGTCGAACGTGTTTGACCTAGCCCAAATCAAGTTATAAAATTTCTCATTTTCAGGAAATTTTGATCATTTTAAGCAACCAAACACTAAATTTGACGTATGCATGCCTGAGTAGTTTGAAGGTTCGGACTCTCGATAATTTAATTAGAAGAAAAACTCATTAATTTTAGTCTTACACAATCATTAATTAGCTTAACTGCATGATTTATCTAAGTATTATATTAATTTATTAGAAAGGGTAATTTTGTTATTAGGATAAATAATTGGATAAGAGGTGACTCAAAATACTTCCAAATGACCTGGTCAAAGGGAAATCATAATCACCCTCCGAGATGGCATACTTCCCAAAAAAAACGATCCAAGATTAATGCTAGAATTAATGCATTGCATACCGTAATCTAATTTATGACATAACATCGTATACATTGATTTGCTTAATCAACATCAAATCTTGGGAATTAATGCATTCCTCAAAGATTTCATAGCATTCATCGTGACTAAATGTTACGAGGTTGGCTTCAAAATATCCTTTACGAGTCATAAATTTCTAAGAATACAAATCCAATAATACGTTAGTATGATTAATTAAGAACCCCCAATTAGGGATACTTTCATTAAGGGACATTTTGATTTTGGGTCCCATAAAATGATATACCTTTGCATTTGGAACCTAACTTTGTCCAGCTTTGAGTTTGGGTCCCGGTCAAAGATTGACTATTCTTGACCATCCAACAATCAGTTAAATATGAGATATTTTAACAAAAAATAAAACGTTTTCGTTAGTCATTTCACTGTCTTGGATAACTTGGTAGAGTTAGTAAATAAATAAAAAGTAATATTTTTGTTAAAATAACCCATATTTAACTGATTGTTGGATGGTCAAGAATAGTCAACCTTTGACCGGGACCCAAACTCAAAGCTGGACAAAGTTAGGCTCCAAATGCAAAGGTATACCATTTTATGGGACCCAAAGTCAAAATATCCCTTTCATTAATTGGGGGATATAAATTGCTATCCTCATCCAATAGTTTCCACTAAGGGGTGTTTTTTGGATGAAAATACCAAACTATCCTTTAAAAAAAATAAAAACTAAATCAAACCTAAATATTCCTCACTCCCTTTCAAATTCTAAATATTTACTACTCCCTTTCAAATTGTCATCCGGCTCCTCACTTTAAAACAATAATTTTTTTACTTTCTGAAATGATGAAGACCATGCCGGAAATGATGAAAGACCATGCTGGAAATGATGAAGACCATGCCGGAAGTGATGAAGACCATGCTATAATTTTTTTTTTACATCGTCGATATTGTATTAGTGATGAAGACCATGCCGTAAACAATGAAGACCATGCCAGAACTGATGAAGACCATGCCGAAAAATGGTGCCGGCATGCTGGATAAATAACTTACAATATCGTCATTGTAAGTTGAGAGTACCCATTTTTTGGCATTGATTTTGTCGACATTTTGTAAGTTGGGAGTACTCATTTTTTAACCAAATTCATGTTACCTCAAATTTTTTCCATATACTCTCTCCCAAGTATTAACCTAGCTAATTATAATTAATCACTAAATATGATTAGTGAGGAATAGATTAAGAATTAGCTAGTTAAAATACATGGATAAAGGCGATTCTGATTTACTATTTAGATCCCGTTTTTATTCTTTTCCTATATCCCCCAATTAATAAAAGTATCCCCAGTTGCGCGTTTTTAATTAAACCAAATCGTTAAATTTTTTTTTTTACACAAATCCAGCCAGTTGGACTAGTCCCACTGCTAGACTCAACCCCGCCAAACCCCTCTATACAACTAATTTAAATACAAACCTCTATTACGATGGAGATCGAACCCCTGACTTCCTCCTTACTGGAGTTGATGGGATACCACTAAACCATACTCTTGGACCCAAAACTGAATAAAAGAAATGTATTATGTTACTCACTCATTTTTCAATGCACAATCCGGGATGATCTCTGTTAATCGCGTTCAAAGGGCCAACATAAGTTCTCCAGATCCCTGAGCGTACAAAATCTATTCTAAAGGGTGCCACTAGGTCTTGCATTTTCATTAACCAATAGCGCCATAAAGCTTGTTTGAAACACATTGACTCAATAATTGTGATTGAGGTTTACCGAGTAACAAGAAAACTCTAACTTGGAGAACAAACAATCTTTCTCACTCCTAAATTTCTTGTCTAAACTCTCCAAAAAGATCTCTCTAATACAAGGTCGCTCGGCCTCTTATATTGGGGTTTACATAGTGGATGACAGCTAATAAAACCTTTATTTTCGGATTTGGCACGCTTACATTGACGCACGCTTACATTGACTCTTTTCGCACGTATTCTATGATATCACACGGTTCTTCACATTTTTCTCGTGACCAGGCTGACGTCATCTGTTGCGTCATTCTGGATATACTGTACGTGATTGTCTTCGCTTAGACCTGATGGTCGTTACTTCACATGTCTAATAGGTATGCGGTATTTTACTCCTACAAAGTGAACCGCCATTTTGTTGATGTTAAAGTGCAACGATTCCAAATAAAATTACCAATGTTCCCCACCGTGGTAGCGGTGTTCTAGTATAGTCAGATGTTCATCAAGAGTTAAATTCTCAACTTTACAGTTTACTAAAGAAATTCGCAGTCTCCTGAAAAAAATTTCTTTTTTTTTACAGGTTCACAGCTGTTAAATAAATCTTCTCAATGTGTCAACATCTGAGTTATACATCATGATGGTTCCACTAGCCACAGAAGATACTTCTGTGCACAGCATGGTCTTTCATTTCCATGTTTTCTATGCTGTGCATTCTTTCTGTGTATTGCTTGAGTGACGCATTATTTATCGGTGACTTGACTTGTTTTTTCAGCAGACAGAAAGGGCATGGAGCCGTGCCTTGAGAAAAAGGCGCACAAACCAATCTTTCATCTTGATTAGACCAACCAAACAGAAATTGAATCTGAAACTGAAATCTAATTTTGAACCAAAATATTTGTAATCTAACATTGGATTCAGCAGACACAAGTTTTAACAACATATAGCTTCACTGAATTCAGAAACTATCCGCTACTACACTGAAATCCCTACTTACATAAAGTCAAGACCTGTTAACAGCTCTGCACTTGTCTACCCTAAAGAAGCTGAAATACAAAAGTTACGTCAACACAATTACAGCTTTTTGCCCACATAAGTGCTTCTCATTTCACTTTCAGTTTCATTGCCTGCAAAATCGAAAACTCAACCTCGCACCTTATTCTTTGGTTTGACAAGAATAAGTAAAACAAGATCTAGGAGCTTGAAAATTGAATGACACAACCTGTTGAAGCCCATGGAGACATTCCTAACTGCCTCCTAATTTTCTCATTCAAAGCTTCAACCTCCTTAGCTTTAAGATTCTTCTTCTTTTTGCGCACACCCATGTAATCTTCCACGGTATATGAAGTTTCCATAAAGACCATTTGAAGAACTCTTGCATGCTTCAGAATGAATTTAACCATCTCCAGCTCCTTTGGGTATCCATTGAACTTCCGAATTTTGAACGACTTGAGGCATACCAAACATTCAGGCACTTTATCAAATGTCAAAGTGTTCTCTTTGGCTTTGCCACTAAATTCGACCTACAGCCCATGTTTCAAGTTCAGACAAATGCGACCAAATCATCAAGGACACTAAGTAGGTAATGATGAAAATCGTGCAACTTCTTTTTCTTGTTTTAACGAAATACAGTAATAGCAATTGCAATCAAACAGATTTAAGAAGTGTAATATACCTGATTAATGACGAGTGATTCCAAATTTGGCGAGAAATCTAGAAAGTTCAGTAATATTTTCATTTGCATGTATCGGATATCATACACTTCCAAACGGATCAAATTATGAAAGGTAGGGAAACTTGTAGACAGGATCTTTGCGAGCTTCAGAATCTAATAACAAGGCATAAAAAAATAAGATACTAAAGTGAAAACAATTACACATCCTACTGGTTGTAAGGTGAATTTTCATTTGGTCCCTGTAACGAGGACTAATTCTGCAGACGTCAGTTTGGTTCAAGGCAAAGCCGAGAAGTATGAGCAGAACTTCAGGTACATGATACATCACATTTTCAAAAGAAAAAAAAAAGAGACAGAGAAACGAGGACCCCAGGTTTAAGATTTTATGAAAGAAACACTGAAAAGTGAGTGAGCATACCTTAAAGTATGCACCTGATATTTTCAAGAGCTTTACATTGCAGAGCTTCATTATAAACTTCGATAATGTACCAAATGTGCTCTCTATGTCGCCATAGTTATAGTATAAATCTGCATCATGTAGCAATGGAAAACTATCCACAACAAAATCTTCCGGTAGCTTATCACAGAAAGTGAAGGATATAAGACATGGTGCATCAATCTTGACCTTGATATCTTCCATATTACTACAATAACAACCAACTAGAGTGAAGGACTTGAGTCTAGGAGCTGAAACACAAATGAAATAAAAATTCTGCCAACTACAATCGGTCAAACACAATTCTTCAAGTACTGGGCAACTAGAAAAGAGTTTTCCTGCCAATTTCTCATCATCAAACCCAACTTTCGTAAACCGAAGAAAATTGATTCCGGAAGATAAAAGTGATCTAGTCCTGGAAACTGAAAGTCCAAAATAGCTAATGATTCACAAGTGAAAAGGGAGTCGGGTATCATCTTTCCATTGCTTGGTATGAGAAAGTTACTGAAAGAATGAACTCTTCAACTTGAAATTTCATCACTGTAGTGATCCACGCATTCACCCGCTTATGGTCGAAAAACCCATTTTCACAATCGAGACAAAACTTGTTCATATTTAACATATTGCGTAGAACCAATACCGTATCCACAAAATCCATAAACTTATTCGTCTCCAAGGTAATGGCGTATTCATCATAATGTCCAGACCTTATTCTAAGAGGTTCCCAATTACGAAAATCAAGGACTGGAATAGATACCCAGACATTCTTCCATCTTTTCGACAAAATGCCAGTGGAAACAACAGTTTTGGTTGGAAGAAATGAGAGTATATGATGAACTAAAGGATCAGGCAGTTTACTAATCCTATCCTCTCCTACATCCATATCGCCGTTGTAATTTCTAAAAAAGTAAACCAAGATTCAAATTTAGTGTATATACATAGCAAATCATGTTCAAACATACAAATACAAAATTTGTAATTTCTAGATATTCACTATCAAATACTCAAATGTCATTACCTAACATCAAGTCGTGTTTTGATTATCCCATTTTGAAGAAAAAAAATAAAATAATTAGAAGCTTGAGAAATCCATTGTGTCAGTTAATCCAGAATATATAGATCTATAAATGTTGCAAACTCATCAGTTGTAAGAACCTCAACACATTGCTCACATTTCAAGAATCCAGATAAAATCCATACAAACAAGTTTCATTTTACAGAGAAAATCCAGACAATATGAAATCCAAGACATACAGATTTAAGAATAAGAACTGATTAAGATTAAAAAAAAAAAAAAAAAAAAA
>NC_039359.1:47789452-47790439 GCF_003573695.1 Papaver somniferum
AAAAAAAAAAAAGGAAAAAATTATACCTCTACGGCTCTACCGTTCTAATTGTATAAGGTTTTTCCCAAAACCCTCGTGAGAAATTGAGAAACAGATGTATGATTGTCACTTCGAATTAGGGATTTAGGTTTAAGAATGGGTAACCGGACGATTAGAGAGAATGAGTATTTGGACCTCAACTTTCAAGAAATGGGTACTGTTGAGTGTTGAGTGTGAGTGTGGGTGTGGGGACTGGCCACTGGGGTTGTGTCCTTTTGTTCATAGAGTCAAAAGACTCAGAGCGGTATGAACTAGGGCCTGTCAGCTGGTCGGTTCCAGTTCGGATACTAAGCTACCCATAACCCGAACTAAAACAAAATCCGGTTTCATTTTAGTACTCTTTTTAAAAAACCGATGGAGTACTGCTTTTATACAAGTGTGCTACTTCGACCTTAAATTTGTCGTGCAACTAAGATCTGCCCTACGAGTGAAATACTTTACACAGTATTTGGTACATATCATAATGCCAGAAGGCAGAAGATGCATTCGCAAGAACTTGGTATGGTCTTCAATATTTTGATTGTTGTGTTGGAGAAAATGAGTTTTAATTAAAAAGATTTTATGGTCTTGGTATGGTTTGATCTAATGACCTAAGGGTCTAAGGATACTCACTCATTTTTGGGTGAATGAAGTGGAACCTTTAGTCCCACATTGTGGAAAACTAAAGAGGAGCTCCACTATATAATCATACACTTATGTATGAATTGTAAAACGTGGGTGGAGCGGGTGGTCAAAAATACATATTTTGACCCATGCGATATACGCGTATACCATGCACCAAGTCCCTTTCCTATTCGGATTTACTTTTTGGAGAATTTTTTCTTTAGGAATTTAATTCCAAAATTATTTTTTAAGAGTTTTATTTGTGGGAAATTCCTTTTACGAGTTTTACTTGTTTTTGAAGAAAACAAAAAAACCTAACTTGATTTGCAAGTATCTCATCCTATA